>NW_027118803.1:917500-920000 GCF_036417845.1 Apteryx mantelli
AGGGTTAGGGTTAGGGTTAGGGTTAGGGTTAGGGTTAGGGTTAGGGTTAGGGTTAGGGTTAGGGTTAGGGTTAGGTTAGGGTTAGGGTTAGGGTTAGGGTTAGGGTTAGGGTTAGGGTTAGGGTTAGGGTTAGGGTTAGGGTTAGGGTTAGGGTTAGGGTTAGGGTTAGGGTTAGGGTTAGGGTTAGGGTTAGGGTTAGGGTTAGGGTTAGGGTTAGGGTTAGGGTTAGGGTTAGGGTTAGGGTTAGGGTTAGGGTTAGGGTTAGGGTTAGGGTTAGGGTTAGGGTTAGGGTTAGGGTTAGGGTTAGGGTTAGGGTTAGGGTTAGGGTTAGGTTAGGGTTAGGGTTAGGGTTAGGTTAGGGTTAGGGTTAGGGTTAGGGTTAGGGTTAGGGTTAGGGTTAGGGTTAGGGTTAGGGTTAGGGTTAGGGTTAGGGTTAGGGTTAGGGTTAGGGTTAGGGTTAGGGTTAGGGTTAGGGTTAGGGTTAGGGTTAGGGTTAGGGTTAGGGTTAGGGTTAGGGTTAGGGTTAGGGTTAGGGTTAGGGTTAGGGTTAGGGTTAGGGTTAGGGTTAGGGTTAGGGTTAGGGTTAGGGTTAGGGTTAGGGTTAGGGTTAGGGTTAGGGTTAGGGTTAGGGTTAGGGTTAGGGTTAGGGTTAGGGTTAGGGTTAGGGTTAGGGTTAGGGTTAGGGTTAGGGTTAGGGTTAGGGTTAGGGTTAGGGTTAGGGTTAGGGTTAGGGTTAGGGTTAGGGTTAGGGTTAGGGTTAGGGTTAGGGTTAGGGTTAGGGTTAGGGTTAGGGTTAGGGTTAGGGTTAGGTTAGGGTTAGGGTTAGGGTTAGGGTTAGGGTTAGGGTAGGGTTAGGGTTAGGGTTAGGGTTAGGGTTAGGGTTAGGGTTAGGGTTAGGGTTAGGGTTAGGGTTAGGGTTAGGGTTAGGGTTAGGGTTAGGGTTAGGGTTAGGGTTAGGGTTAGGGTTAGGGTTAGGTTAGGGTTAGGGTTAGGGTTAGGGTTAGGGTTAGGGTTAGGGTTAGGGTTAGGGTTAGGGTTAGGGTTAGGGTTAGGGTTAGGGTTAGGGTTAGGGTTAGGGTTAGGGTTAGGGTTAGGGTTAGGGTTAGGGTTAGGGTTAGGTTAGGGTTAGGGTTAGGGTTAGGGTTAGGGTTAGGGTTAGGGTTAGGGTTAGGGTTAGGGTTAGGGTTAGGGTTAGGGTTAGGGTTAGGGTTAGGGTTAGGGTTAGGGTTAGGGTTAGGGTTAGGGTTAGGGTTAGGGTTAGGGTTAGGGTTAGGGTTAGGGTTAGGGTTAGGGTTAGGGTTAGGGTTAGGGTTAGGGTTAGGGTTAGGGTTAGGGTTAGGGTTAGGGTTAGGGTTAGGGTTAGGGTTAGGTTAGGGTTAGGGTTAGGTTAGGGTTAGGGTTAGGGTTAGGGTTAGGTTAGGGTTAGGGTTAGGGTTAGGGTTAGGGTTAGGGTTAGGGTTAGGGTTAGGGTTAGGGTTAGGGTTAGGGTTAGGGTTAGGGTTAGGGTTAGGGTTAGGTTAGGGTTAGGGTTAGGGTTAGGGTTAGGGTTAGGGTTAGGGTTAGGGTTAGGGTTAGGGTTAGGGTTAGGGTTAGGGTTAGGGTTAGGGTTAGGGTTAGGGTTAGGGTTAGGGTTAGGGTTAGGGTTAGGGTTAGGGTTAGGTTAGGGTTAGGGTTAGGGTTAGGGTTAGGGTTAGGGTTAGGGTTAGGGTTAGGGTTAGGGTTAGGGTTAGGGTTAGGGTTAGGGTTAGGGTTAGGGTTAGGGTTAGGGTTAGGGTTAGGGTTAGGGTTAGGGTTAGGGTTAGGGTTAGGGTTAGGGTTAGGGTTAGGGTTAGGGTTAGGGTTAGGGTTAGGTTAGGGTTAGGGTTAGGGTTAGGGTTAGGGTTAGGGTTAGGGTTAGGGTTAGGGTTAGGGTTAGGGTTAGGGTTAGGGTTAGGGTTAGGGTTAGGGTTAGGGTTAGGGTTAGGGTTAGGTTAGGGTTAGGGTTAGGGTTAGGGTTAGGGTTAGGGTTAGGGTTAGGGTTAGGGTTAGGGTTAGGGTTAGGGTTAGGGTTAGGGTTAGGGTTAGGGTTAGGGTTAGGGTTAGGGTTAGGGTTAGGGTTAGGGTTAGGGTTAGGGTTAGGGTTAGGGTTAGGGTTAGGGTTAGGTTAGGGTTAGGGTTAGGGTTAGGGTTAGGGTTAGGGTTAGGTTAGGTTAGGGTTAGGGTTAGGGTTAGGGTTAGGGTTAGGGTTAGGGTTAGGGTTAGGGTTAGGGTTAGGGTTAGGGTTAGGGTTAGGGTTAGGGTTAGGGTTAGGGTTAGGGTTAGGGTTAGGTAGGTTAGGGTTAGGGTTAGGGTTAGGGTTAGGGGTTAGGGTTAGGGTTAGGTTAGGGTTAGGGTTAGGGTTAGGGTTAGGGTTAGGTTAGGGTTAGGGTTAGGGTTAGGGTTAGGGTTAGGGTTAGGGTTAGGGTTAGGGTTAGGGTTAGGGTTAGGTTAGGTTAGGGTTAGGGTTAGGGTTAGGGTTAGG
>NW_027118804.1:7500-25000 GCF_036417845.1 Apteryx mantelli
TAACCCTAACCCTAACCCTAACCCTAACCCTAACCCTAACCCTAACCCTAACCCTAACCCTAACCCTAACCCTAACCCTAACCCTAACCCTAACCCTAACCCTAACCCTAACCCTAACCCTAACCCTAACCCTAACCCTAACCCTAACCCTAACCCTAACCCTAACCCTAACCCTAACCCTAACCCTAACCCTAACCCTAACCCTAACCCTAACCCTAACCCTAACCCTAACCCTAACCCTAACCCTAACCCTAACCCTAACCCTAACCCTAACCCTAACCCTAACCCTAACCCTAACCCTAACCCTAACCCTAACCCTAACCCTAACCCTAACCCTAACCCTAACCCTAACCCTAACCCTAACCCTAACCCTAACCCTAACCCTAACCCTAACCCTAACCCTAACCCTAACCCTAACCCTAACCCTAACCCTAACCCTAACCCTAACCCTAACCCTAACCCTAACCCTAACCCTAACCCTAACCCTAACCCTAACCCTAACCCTAACCCTAACCCTAACCCTAACCCTAACCCTAACCCTAACCCTAACCCTAACCCTAACCCTAACCCTAACCCTAACCCTAACCCTAACCCTAACCCTAACCCTAACCCTAACCCTAACCCTAACCCTAACCCTAACCCTAACCCTAACCCTAACCCTAACCCTAACCCTAACCCTAACCCTAACCCTAACCCTAACCCTAACCCTAACCCTAACCCTAACCCTAACCCTAACCCTAACCCTAACCCTAACCCTAACCCTAACCCTAACCCTAACCCTAACCCTAACCCTAACCCTAACCCTAACCCTAACCCTAACCCTAACCCTAACCCTAACCCTAACCCTAACCCTAACCCTAACCCTAACCCTAACCCTAACCCTAACCCTAACCCTAACCCTAACCCTAACCCTAACCCTAACCCTAACCCTAACCCTAACCCTAACCCTAACCCTAACCCTAACCCTAACCCTAACCCTAACCCTAACCCTAACCCTAACCCTAACCCTAACCCTAACCCTAACCCTAACCCTAACCCTAACCCTAACCCTAACCCTAACCCTAACCCTAACCCTAACCCTAACCCTAACCCTAACCCTAACCCTAACCCTAACCCTAACCCTAACCCTAACCCTAACCCTAACCCTAACCCTAACCCTAACCCTAACCCTAACCCTAACCCTAACCCTAACCCTAACCCTAACCCTAACCCTAACCCTAACCCTAACCCTAACCCTAACCCTAACCCTAACCCTAACCCTAACCCTAACCCTAACCCTAACCCTAACCCTAACCCTAACCCTAACCCTAACCCTAACCCTAACCCTAACCCTAACCCTAACCCTAACCCTAACCCTAACCCTAACCCTAACCCTAACCCTAACCCTAACCCTAACCCTAACCCTAACCCTAACCCTAACCCTAACCCTAACCCTAACCCTAACCCTAACCCTAACCCTAACCCTAACCCTAACCCTAACCCTAACCCTAACCCTAACCCTAACCCTAACCCTAACCCTAACCCTAACCCTAACCCTAACCCTAACCCTAACCCTAACCCTAACCCTAACCCTAACCCTAACCCTAACCCTAACCCTAACCCTAACCCTAACCCTAACCCTAACCCTAACCCTAACCCTAACCCTAACCCTAACCCTAACCCTAACCCTAACCCTAACCCTAACCCTAACCCTAACCCTAACCCTAACCCTAACCCTAACCCTAACCCTAACCCTAACCCTAACCCTAACCCTAACCCTAACCCTAACCCTAACCCTAACCCTAACCCTAACCCTAACCCTAACCCTAACCCTAACCCTAACCCTAACCTAACCCTAACCCTAACCCTAACCCTAACCCTAACCCTAACCCTAACCCTAACCCTAACCCTAACCCTAACCCTAACCCTAACCCTAACCCTAACCCTAACCCTAACCCTAACCCTAACCCTAACCCTAACCCTAACCCTAACCCTAACCCTAACCCTAACCCTAACCCTAACCCTAACCCTAACCCTAACCCTAACCCTAACCCTAACCCTAACCCTAACCCTAACCCTAACCCTAACCCTAACCCTAACCCTAACCCTAACCCTAACCCTAACCCTAACCCTAACCCTAACCCTAACCCTAACCCTAACCCTAACCCTAACCCTAACCCTAACCCTAACCCTAACCCTAACCCTAACCCTAACCCTAACCCTAACCCTAACCCTAACCCTAACCCTAACCCTAACCCTAACCCTAACCCTAACCCTAACCCTAACCCTAACCCTAACCCTAACCCTAACCCTAACCCTAACCCTAACCCTAACCCTAACCCTAACCCTAACCCTAACCCTAACCCTAACCCTAACCCTAACCCTAACCCTAACCTAACCCTAACCCTAACCCTAACCCTAACCCTAACCCTAACCCTAACCCTAACCCTAACCCTAACCCTAACCCTAACCCTAACCCTAACCCTAACCCTAACCCTAACCCTAACCCTAACCCTAACCCTAACCCTAACCCTAACCCTAACCCTAACCCTAACCCTAACCCTAACCCTAACCCTAACCCTAACCCTAACCCTAACCCTAACCCTAACCCTAACCCTAACCCTAACCCTAACCCTAACCCTAACCCTAACCCTAACCCTAACCCTAACCCTAACCCTAACCCTAACCCTAACCCTAACCCTAACCCTAACCCTAACCCTAACCCTAACCCTAACCCTAACCCTAACCCTAACCCTAACCCTAACCCTAACCCTAACCCTAACCCTAACCCTAACCCTAACCCTAACCCTAACCCTAACCCTAACCCTAACCCTAACCCTAACCCTAACCCTAACCCTAACCCTAACCCTAACCCTAACCCTAACCCTAACCCTAACCCTAACCCTAACCCTAACCCTAACCCTAACCCTAACCCTAACCCTAACCCTAACCCTAACCCTAACCCTAACCCTAACCCTAACCCTAACCCTAACCCTAACCCTAACCCTAACCCTAACCCTAACCCTAACCCTAACCCTAACCCTAACCCTAACCCTAACCCTAACCCTAACCCTAACCCTAACCCTAACCCTAACCCTAACCCTAACCCTAACCCTAACCCTAACCCTAACCCTAACCCTAACCCTAACCCTAACCCTAACCCTAACCCTAACCCTAACCCTAACCCTAACCCTAACCCTAACCCTAACCCTAACCCTAACCCTAACCCTAACCCTAACCCTAACCCTAACCCTAACCCTAACCCTAACCCTAACCCTAACCCTAACCCTAACCCTAACCCTAACCCTAACCCTAACCCTAACCCTAACCCTAACCCTAACCCTAACCCTAACCCTAACCCTAACCCTAACCCTAACCCTAACCCTAACCCTAACCCTAACCCTAACCCTAACCCTAACCCTAACCCTAACCCTAACCCTAACCCTAACCCTAACCCTAACCCTAACCCTAACCCTAACCCTAACCCTAACCCTAACCCTAACCCTAACCCTAACCCTAACCCTAACCCTAACCCTAACCCTAACCCTAACCCTAACCCTAACCCTAACCCTAACCCTAACCCTAACCCTAACCCTAACCCTAACCCTAACCCTAACCCTAACCCTAACCCTAACCCTAACCCTAACCCTAACCCTAACCCTAACCCTAACCCTAACCCTAACCCTAACCCTAACCCTAACCCTAACCCTAACCCTAACCCTAACCCTAACCCTAACCCTAACCCTAACCCTAACCCTAACCCTAACCCTAACCCTAACCCTAACCCTAACCCTAACCCTAACCCTAACCCTAACCCTAACCCTAACCCTAACCCTAACCCTAACCCTAACCCTAACCCTAACCCTAACCCTAACCCTAACCCTAACCCTAACCCTAACCCTAACCCTAACCCTAACCCTAACCCTAACCCTAACCCTAACCCTAACCCTAACCCTAACCTAACCCTAACCCTAACCCTAACCCTAACCCTAACCCTAACCCTAACCCTAACCCTAACCCTAACCCTAACCCTAACCCTAACCCTAACCCTAACCCTAACCCTAACCCTAACCCTAACCCTAACCCTAACCCTAACCCTAACCCTAACCCTAACCCTAACCCTAACCCTAACCCTAACCCTAACCCTAACCCTAACCCTAACCCTAACCCTAACCCTAACCCTAACCCTAACCCTAACCCTAACCCTAACCCTAACCCTAACCCTAACCCTAACCCTAACCCTAACCCTAACCCTAACCCTAACCCTACCAACCCTAACCCTAACCCTAACCCTAACCCTAACCCTAACCCTAACCCTAACCCTAACCCTAACCCTAACCCTAACCCTAACCCTAACCCTAACCCTAACCCTAACCCTAACCCTAACCCTAACCCTAACCCTAACCCTAACCCTAACCCTAACCCTAACCCTAACCCTAACCCTAACCCTAACCCTAACCCTAACCCTAACCCTAACCCTAACCCTACCCTAACCCTAACCCTAACCCTAACCCTAACCCTAACCCTAACCCTAACCCTAACCCTAACCCTAACCCTAACCCTAACCCTAACCCTAACCCTAACCCTAACCCTAACCCTAACCCTAACCCTAACCCTAACCCTAACCCTAACCCTAACCCTAACCCTAACCCTAACCCTAACCCTAACCCTAACCCTAACCCTAACCCTAACCCTAACCCTAACCCTAACCCTAACCCTAACCCTAACCCTAACCCTAACCCTAACCCTAACCCTAACCCTAACCCTAACCCTAACCCTAACCCTAACCCTAACCCTAACCCTAACCCTAACCCTAACCCTAACCCTAACCCTAACCCTAACCCTAACCCTAACCCTAACCCTAACCCTAACCCTAACCCTAACCCTAACCCTAACCCTAACCCTAACCCTAACCCTAACCCTAACCCTAACCCTAACCCTAACCCTAACCCTAACCCTAACCCTAACCCTAACCCTAACCCTAACCCTAACCTAACCCTAACCCTAACCCTAACCCTAACCCTAACCCTAACCCTAACCCTAACCCTAACCCTAACCCTAACCCTAACCCTAACCCTAACCCTAACCCTAACCCTAACCCTAACCCTAACCCTAACCCTAACCCTAACCCTAACCCTAACCCTAACCCTAACCCTAACCCTAACCCTAACCCTAACCCTAACCCTAACCCTAACCCTAACCCTAACCCTAACCCTAACCCTAACCCTAACCCTAACCCTAACCCTAACCCTAACCCTAACCCTAACCCTAACCCTAACCCTAACCCTAACCCTAACCCTAACCCTAACCCTAACCCTAACCCTAACCCTAACCCTAACCCTAACCCTAACCCTAACCCTAACCCTAACCCTAACCCTAACCCTAACCCTAACCCTAACCCTAACCCTAACCCTAACCCTAACCCTAACCCTAACCCTAACCCTAACCCTAACCCTAACCCTAACCCTAACCCTAACCCTAACCCTAACCCTAACCCTAACCCTAACCCTAACCCTAACCCTAACCCTAACCCTAACCCTAACCCTAACCCTAACCCTAACCCTAACCCTAACCCTAACCCTAACCCTAACCCTAACCCTAACCCTAACCCTAACCCTAACCCTAACCCTAACCCTAACCCTAACCCTAACCCTAACCCTAACCCTAACCCTAACCCTAACCCTAACCCTAACCCTAACCCTAACCCTAACCCTAACCCTAACCCTAACCCTAACCCTAACCCTAACCCTAACCCTAACCCTAACCCTAACCCTAACCCTAACCCTAACCCTAACCCTAACCCTAACCCTAACCCTAACCCTAACCCTAACCCTAACCCTAACCCTAACCCTAACCCTAACCCTAACCCTAACCCTAACCCTAACCCTAACCCTAACCCTAACCCTAACCCTAACCCTAACCCTAACCCTAACCCTAACCCTAACCCTAACCCTAACCCTAACCCTAACCCTAACCCTAACCCTAACCCTAACCCTAACCCTAACCCTAACCCTAACCCTAACCCTAACCCTAACCCTAACCCTAACCCTAACCCTAACCCTAACCCTAACCCTAACCCTAACCCTAACCCTAACCCTAACCCTAACCCTAACCCTAACCCTAACCCTAACCCTAACCCTAACCCTAACCCTAACCCTAACCCTAACCCTAACCCTAACCCTAACCCTAACCCTAACCCTAACCCTAACCCTAACCCTAACCCTAACCCTAACCCTAACCCTAACCCTAACCCTAACCCTAACCCTAACCCTAACCCTAACCCTAACCCTAACCCTAACCCTAACCCTAACCCTAACCCTAACCCTAACCCTAACCCTAACCCTAACCCTAACCCTAACCCTAACCCTAACCCTAACCCTAACCCTAACCCTAACCCTAACCCTAACCCTAACCCTAACCCTAACCCTAACCCTAACCCTAACCCTAACCCTAACCCTAACCCTAACCCTAACCCTAACCCTAACCCTAACCCTAACCCTAACCCTAACCCTAACCCTAACCCTAACCCTAACCCTAACCCTAACCCTAACCCTAACCCTAACCCTAACCCTAACCCTAACCCTAACCCTAACCCTAACCCTAACCCTAACCCTAACCCTAACCCTAACCCTAACCCTAACCCTAACCCTAACCCTAACCCTAACCCTAACCCTAACCCTAACCCTAACCCTAACCCTAACCCTAACCCTAACCCTAACCCTAACCCTAACCCTAACCCTAACCCTAACCCTAACCCTAACCCTAACCCTAACCCTAACCCTAACCCTAACCCTAACCCTAACCCTAACCCTAACCCTAACCCTAACCCTAACCCTAACCCTAACCCTAACCCTAACCCTAACCCTAACCCTAACCCTAACCCTAACCCTAACCCTAACCCTAACCCTAACCCTAACCCTAACCCTAACCCTAACCCTAACCTAACCCTAACCCTAACCCTAACCCTAACCCTAACCCTAACCCTAACCCTAACCCTAACCCTAACCCTAACCCTAACCCTAACCCTAACCCTAACCCTAACCCTAACCCTAACCCTAACCCTAACCCTAACCCTAACCCTAACCCTAACCCTAACCCTAACCCTAACCCTAACCCTAACCCTAACCCTAACCCTAACCCTAACCCTAACCCTAACCCTAACCCTAACCCTAACCCTAACCCTAACCCTAACCCTAACCCTAACCCTAACCCTAACCCTAACCCTAACCCTAACCCTAACCCTAACCCTAACCCTAACCCTAACCCTAACCCTAACCCTAACCCTAACCCTAACCCTAACCCTAACCCTAACCCTAACCCTAACCCTAACCCTAACCCTAACCCTAACCCTAACCCTAACCCTAACCCTAACCCTAACCCTAACCCTAACCCTAACCCTAACCCTAACCCTAACCCTAACCCTAACCCTAACCCTAACCCTAACCCTAACCCTAACCCTAACCCTAACCCTAACCCTAACCCTAACCCTAACCCTAACCCTAACCCTAACCCTAACCCTAACCCTAACCCTAACCCTAACCCTAACCCTAACCCTAACCCTAACCCTAACCCTAACCCTAACCCTAACCCTAACCCTAACCCTAACCCTAACCCTAACCCTAACCCTAACCCTAACCCTAACCCTAACCCTAACCCTAACCCTAACCCTAACCCTAACCCTAACCCTAACCCTAACCCTAACCCTAACCCTAACCCTAACCCTAACCCTAACCCTAACCCTAACCCTAACCCTAACCCTAACCCTAACCTAACCCTAACCCTAACCCTAACCCTAACCCTAACCCTAACCCTAACCCTAACCCTAACCCTAACCCTAACCCTAACCCTAACCCTAACCCTAACCCTAACCCTAACCCTAACCCTAACCCTAACCCTAACCCTAACCCTAACCCTAACCCTAACCCTAACCCTAACCCTAACCCTAACCCTAACCTAACCCTAACCCTAACCCTAACCCTAACCCTAACCCTAACCCTAACCCTAACCCTAACCCTAACCCTAACCCTAACCCTAACCCTAACCCTAACCCTAACCCTAACCCTAACCCTAACCCTAACCCTAACCCTAACCCTAACCCTAACCCTAACCCTAACCCTAACCCTAACCCTAACCCTAACCCTAACCCTAACCCTAACCCTAACCCTAACCCTAACCCTAACCCTAACCCTAACCCTAACCCTAACCCTAACCCTAACCCTAACCCTAACCCTAACCCTAACCCTAACCCTAACCCTAACCCTAACCCTAACCCTAACCCTAACCCTAACCCTAACCCTAACCCTAACCCTAACCCTAACCCTAACCCTAACCCTAACCCTAACCCTAACCCTAACCCTAACCCTAACCCTAACCCTAACCCTAACCCTAACCCTAACCCTAACCCTAACCCTAACCCTAACCCTAACCCTAACCCTAACCCTAACCCTAACCCTAACCCTAACCCTAACCCTAACCCTAACCCTAACCCTAACCCTAACCCTAACCCTAACCCTAACCCTAACCCTAACCCTAACCCTAACCCTAACCCTAACCCTAACCCTAACCCTAACCCTAACCCTAACCCTAACCCTAACCCTAACCCTAACCCTAACCCTAACCCTAACCCTAACCCTAACCCTAACCCTAACCCTAACCCTAACCCTAACCCTAACCCTAACCCTAACCCTAACCCTAACCCTAACCCTAACCCTAACCCTAACCCTAACCCTAACCCTAACCCTAACCCTAACCCTAACCCTAACCCTAACCCTAACCCTAACCCTAACCCTAACCCTAACCCTAACCCTAACCCTAACCCTAACCCTAACCCTAACCCTAACCCTAACCCTAACCCTAACCCTAACCCTAACCCTAACCCTAACCCTAACCCTAACCCTAACCCTAACCCTAACCCTAACCCTAACCCTAACCCTAACCCTAACCCTAACCCTAACCCTAACCCTAACCCTAACCCTAACCCTAACCCTAACCCTAACCCTAACCCTAACCCTAACCCTAACCCTAACCCTAACCCTAACCCTAACCCTAACCCTAACCCTAACCCTAACCCTAACCCTAACCCTAACCCTAACCCTAACCCTAACCCTAACCCTAACCCTAACCCTAACCCTAACCCTAACCCTAACCCTAACCCTAACCCTAACCCTAACCCTAACCCTAACCCTAACCCTAACCCTAACCCTAACCCTAACCCTAACCCTAACCCTAACCCTAACCCTAACCCTAACCCTAACCCTAACCCTAACCCTAACCCTAACCCTAACCCTAACCCTAACCCTAACCCTAACCCTAACCCTAACCCTAACCCTAACCCTAACCCTAACCCTAACCCTAACCCTAACCCTAACCCTAACCCTAACCCTAACCCTAACCCTAACCCTAACCCTAACCCTAACCCTAACCCTAACCCTAACCCTAACCCTAACCCTAACCCTAACCCTAACCCTAACCCTAACCCTAACCCTAACCCTAACCCTAACCCTAACCCTAACCCTAACCCTAACCCTAACCCTAACCCTAACCCTAACCCTAACCCTAACCCTAACCCTAACCCTAACCCTAACCCTAACCCTAACCCTAACCCTAACCCTAACCCTAACCCTAACCCTAACCCTAACCCTAACCCTAACCCTAACCCTAACCCTAACCCTAACCCTAACCCTAACCCTAACCCTAACCCTAACCCTAACCCTAACCCTAACCCTAACCCTAACCCTAACCCTAACCCTAACCCTAACCCTAACCCTAACCCTAACCCTAACCCTAACCCTAACCCTAACCCTAACCCTAACCCTAACCCTAACCCTAACCCTAACCCTAACCCTAACCCTAACCCTAACCCTAACCCTAACCCTAACCCTAACCCTAACCCTAACCCTAACCCTAACCCTAACCCTAACCCTAACCCTAACCCTAACCCTAACCCTAACCCTAACCCTAACCCTAACCCTAACCCTAACCCTAACCCTAACCCTAACCCTAACCCTAACCCTAACCCTAACCCTAACCCTAACCCTAACCCTAACCCTAACCCTAACCCTAACCCTAACCCTAACCCTAACCCTAACCCTAACCCTAACCCTAACCCTAACCCTAACCCTAACCCTAACCCTAACCCTAACCCTAACCCTAACCCTAACCCTAACCCTAACCCTAACCCTAACCCTAACCCTAACCCTAACCCTAACCCTAACCCTAACCCTAACCCTAACCCTAACCCTAACCCTAACCCTAACCCTAACCCTAACCCTAACCCTAACCCTAACCCTAACCCTAACCCTAACCCTAACCCTAACCCTAACCCTAACCCTAACCCTAACCCTAACCCTAACCCTAACCCTAACCCTAACCCTAACCCTAACCCTAACCCTAACCCTAACCCTAACCCTAACCCTAACCCTAACCCTAACCCTAACCCTAACCCTAACCCTAACCCTAACCCTAACCCTAACCCTAACCCTAACCCTAACCCTAACCCTAACCCTAACCCTAACCCTAACCCTAACCCTAACCCTAACCCTAACCCTAACCCTAACCCTAACCCTAACCCTAACCCTAACCCTAACCCTAACCCTAACCCTAACCCTAACCCTAACCCTAACCCTAACCCTAACCCTAACCCTAACCCTAACCCTAACCCTAACCCTAACCCTAACCCTAACCCTAACCCTAACCCTAACCCTAACCCTAACCCTAACCCTAACCCTAACCCTAACCCTAACCTAACCCTAACCCTAACCCTAACCCTAACCCTAACCCTAACCCTAACCCTAACCCTAACCCTAACCCTAACCCTAACCCTAACCCTAACCCTAACCCTAACCCTAACCCTAACCCTAACCCTAACCCTAACCCTAACCCTAACCCTAACCCTAACCCTAACCCTAACCCTAACCCTAACCCTAACCCTAACCCTAACCCTAACCCTAACCCTAACCCTAACCCTAACCCTAACCCTAACCCTAACCCTAACCCTAACCCTAACCCTAACCCTAACCCTAACCCTAACCCTAACCCTAACCCTAACCCTAACCCTAACCCTAACCCTAACCCTAACCCTAACCCTAACCCTAACCCTAACCCTAACCCTAACCCTAACCCTAACCCTAACCCTAACCCTAACCCTAACCCTAACCCTAACCCTAACCCTAACCCTAACCCTAACCCTAACCCTAACCCTAACCCTAACCCTAACCCTAACCCTAACCCTAACCCTAACCCTAACCCTAACCCTAACCCTAACCCTAACCCTAACCCTAACCCTAACCCTAACCCTAACCCTAACCCTAACCCTAACCCTAACCCTAACCCTAACCCTAACCCTAACCCTAACCCTAACCCTAACCCTAACCCTAACCCTAACCCTAACCCTAACCCTAACCCTAACCCTAACCCTAACCCTAACCCTAACCCTAACCCTAACCCTAACCCTAACCCTAACCCTAACCCTAACCCTAACCCTAACCCTAACCCTAACCCTAACCCTAACCCTAACCCTAACCCTAACCCTAACCCTAACCCTAACCCTAACCCTAACCCTAACCCTAACCCTAACCCTAACCCTAACCCTAACCCTAACCCTAACCCTAACCCTAACCCTAACCCTAACCCTAACCCTAACCCTAACCCTAACCCTAACCCTAACCCTAACCCTAACCCTAACCCTAACCCTAACCCTAACCCTAACCCTAACCCTAACCCTAACCCTAACCCTAACCCTAACCCTAACCCTAACCCTAACCCTAACCCTAACCCTAACCCTAACCCTAACCCTAACCCTAACCCTAACCCTAACCCTAACCCTAACCCTAACCCTAACCCTAACCCTAACCCTAACCCTAACCCTAACCCTAACCCTAACCCTAACCCTAACCCTAACCCTAACCCTAACCCTAACCCTAACCCTAACCCTAACCCTAACCCTAACCCTAACCCTAACCCTAACCCTAACCCTAACCCTAACCCTAACCCTAACCCTAACCCTAACCCTAACCCTAACCCTAACCCTAACCCTAACCCTAACCCTAACCCTAACCCTAACCCTAACCCTAACCCTAACCCTAACCCTAACCCTAACCCTAACCCTAACCCTAACCCTAACCCTAACCCTAACCCTAACCCTAACCCTAACCCTAACCCTAACCCTAACCCTAACCCTAACCCTAACCCTAACCCTAACCCTAACCCTAACCCTAACCCTAACCCTAACCCTAACCCTAACCCTAACCCTAACCCTAACCCTAACCCTAACCCTAACCCTAACCCTAACCCTAACCCTAACCCTAACCCTAACCCTAACCCTAACCCTAACCCTAACCCTAACCCTAACCCTAACCCTAACCCTAACCCTAACCCTAACCCTAACCCTAACCCTAACCCTAACCCTAACCCTAACCCTAACCCTAACCCTAACCCTAACCCTAACCCTAACCCTAACCCTAACCCTAACCCTAACCCTAACCCTAACCCTAACCCTAACCCTAACCCTAACCCTAACCCTAACCCTAACCCTAACCCTAACCCTAACCCTAACCCTAACCCTAACCCTAACCCTAACCCTAACCCTAACCCTAACCCTAACCCTAACCCTAACCCTAACCCTAACCCTAACCCTAACCCTAACCCTAACCCTAACCCTAACCCTAACCCTAACCCTAACCCTAACCCTAACCCTAACCCTAACCCTAACCCTAACCCTAACCCTAACCCTAACCCTAACCCTAACCCTAACCCTAACCCTAACCCTAACCCTAACCCTAACCCTAACCCTAACCCTAACCCTAACCCTAACCCTAACCCTAACCCTAACCCTAACCCTAACCCTAACCCTAACCCTAACCCTAACCCTAACCCTAACCCTAACCCTAACCCTAACCCTAACCCTAACCCTAACCCTAACCCTAACCCTAACCCTAACCCTAACCCTAACCCTAACCCTAACCCTAACCCTAACCCTAACCCTAACCCTAACCCTAACCCTAACCCTAACCCTAACCCTAACCCTAACCCTAACCCTAACCCTAACCCTAACCCTAACCCTAACCCTAACCCTAACCCTAACCCTAACCCTAACCCTAACCCTAACCCTAACCCTAACCCTAACCCTAACCCTAACCCTAACCCTAACCCTAACCCTAACCCTAACCCTAACCCTAACCCTAACCCTAACCCTAACCCTAACCCTAACCCTAACCCTAACCCTAACCCTAACCCTAACCCTAACCCTAACCCTAACCCTAACCCTAACCCTAACCCTAACCCTAACCCTAACCCTAACCCTAACCCTAACCCTAACCCTAACCCTAACCCTAACCCTAACCCTAACCCTAACCCTAACCCTAACCCTAACCCTAACCCTAACCCTAACCCTAACCCTAACCCTAACCCTAACCCTAACCCTAACCCTAACCCTAACCCTAACCCTAACCCTAACCCTAACCCTAACCCTAACCCTAACCCTAACCCTAACCCTAACCCTAACCCTAACCCTAACCCTAACCCTAACCCTAACCCTAACCCTAACCCTAACCCTAACCCTAACCCTAACCCTAACCCTAACCCTAACCCTAACCCTAACCCTAACCCTAACCCTAACCCTAACCCTAACCCTAACCCTAACCCTAACCCTAACCCTAACCCTAACCCTAACCCTAACCCTAACCCTAACCCTAACCCTAACCCTAACCCTAACCCTAACCCTAACCCTAACCCTAACCCTAACCCTAACCCTAACCCTAACCCTAACCCTAACCCTAACCCTAACCCTAACCCTAACCCTAACCCTAACCCTAACCCTAACCCTAACCCTAACCCTAACCCTAACCCTAACCCTAACCCTAACCCTAACCCTAACCCTAACCCTAACCCTAACCCTAACCCTAACCCTAACCCTAACCCTAACCCTAACCCTAACCCTAACCCTAACCCTAACCCTAACCCTAACCCTAACCCTAACCCTAACCCTAACCCTAACCCTAACCCTAACCCTAACCCTAACCCTAACCCTAACCCTAACCCTAACCCTAACCCTAACCCTAACCCTAACCCTAACCCTAACCCTAACCCTAACCCTAACCCTAACCCTAACCCTAACCCTAACCCTAACCCTAACCCTAACCCTAACCCTAACCCTAACCCTAACCCTAACCCTAACCCTAACCCTAACCCTAACCCTAACCCTAACCCTAACCCTAACCCTAACCCTAACCCTAACCCTAACCCTAACCCTAACCCTAACCCTAACCCTAACCCTAACCCTAACCCTAACCCTAACCCTAACCCTAACCCTAACCCTAACCCTAACCCTAACCCTAACCCTAACCCTAACCCTAACCCTAACCCTAACCCTAACCCTAACCCTAACCCTAACCCTAACCCTAACCCTAACCCTAACCCTAACCCTAACCCTAACCCTAACCCTAACCCTAACCCTAACCCTAACCCTAACCCTAACCCTAACCCTAACCCTAACCCTAACCCTAACCCTAACCCTAACCCTAACCCTAACCCTAACCCTAACCCTAACCCTAACCCTAACCCTAACCCTAACCCTAACCCTAACCCTAACCCTAACCCTAACCCTAACCCTAACCCTAACCCTAACCCTAACCCTAACCCTAACCCTAACCCTAACCCTAACCCTAACCCTAACCCTAACCCTAACCCTAACCCTAACCCTAACCCTAACCCTAACCCTAACCCTAACCCTAACCCTAACCCTAACCCTAACCCTAACCCTAACCCTAACCCTAACCCTAACCCTAACCCTAACCCTAACCCTAACCCTAACCCTAACCCTAACCCTAACCCTAACCCTAACCCTAACCCTAACCCTAACCCTAACCCTAACCCTAACCCTAACCCTAACCCTAACCCTAACCCTAACCCTAACCCTAACCCTAACCCTAACCCTAACCCTAACCCTAACCCTAACCCTAACCCTAACCCTAACCCTAACCCTAACCCTAACCCTAACCCTAACCCTAACCCTAACCCTAACCCTAACCCTAACCCTAACCCTAACCCTAACCCTAACCCTAACCCTAACCCTAACCCTAACCCTAACCCTAACCCTAACCCTAACCCTAACCCTAACCCTAACCCTAACCCTAACCCTAACCCTAACCCTAACCCTAACCCTAACCCTAACCCTAACCCTAACCCTAACCCTAACCCTAACCCTAACCCTAACCCTAACCCTAACCCTAACCCTAACCCTAACCCTAACCCTAACCCTAACCCTAACCCTAACCCTAACCCTAACCCTAACCCTAACCCTAACCCTAACCCTAACCCTAACCCTAACCCTAACCCTAACCCTAACCCTAACCCTAACCCTAACCCTAACCCTAACCCTAACCCTAACCCTAACCCTAACCCTAACCCTAACCCTAACCCTAACCCTAACCCTAACCCTAACCCTAACCCTAACCCTAACCCTAACCCTAACCCTAACCCTAACCCTAACCCTAACCCTAACCCTAACCCTAACCCTAACCCTAACCCTAACCCTAACCCTAACCCTAACCCTAACCCTAACCCTAACCCTAACCCTAACCCTAACCCTAACCCTAACCCTAACCCTAACCCTAACCCTAACCCTAACCCTAACCCTAACCCTAACCCTAACCCTAACCCTAACCCTAACCCTAACCCTAACCCTAACCCTAACCCTAACCCTAACCCTAACCCTAACCCTAACCCTAACCCTAACCCTAACCCTAACCCTAACCCTAACCCTAACCCTAACCCTAACCCTAACCCTAACCCTAACCCTAACCCTAACCCTAACCCTAACCCTAACCCTAACCCTAACCCTAACCCTAACCCTAACCCTAACCCTAACCCTAACCCTAACCCTAACCCTAACCCTAACCCTAACCCTAACCCTAACCCTAACCCTAACCCTAACCCTAACCCTAACCCTAACCCTAACCCTAACCCTAACCCTAACCCTAACCCTAACCCTAACCCTAACCCTAACCCTAACCCTAACCCTAACCCTAACCCTAACCCTAACCCTAACCCTAACCCTAACCCTAACCCTAACCCTAACCCTAACCCTAACCCTAACCCTAACCCTAACCCTAACCCTAACCCTAACCCTAACCCTAACCCTAACCCTAACCCTAACCCTAACCCTAACCCTAACCCTAACCCTAACCCTAACCCTAACCCTAACCCTAACCCTAACCCTAACCCTAACCCTAACCCTAACCCTAACCCTAACCCTAACCCTAACCCTAACCCTAACCCTAACCCTAACCCTAACCCTAACCCTAACCCTAACCCTAACCCTAACCCTAACCCTAACCCTAACCCTAACCCTAACCCTAACCCTAACCCTAACCCTAACCCTAACCCTAACCCTAACCCTAACCCTAACCCTAACCCTAACCCTAACCCTAACCCTAACCCTAACCCTAACCCTAACCCTAACCCTAACCCTAACCCTAACCCTAACCCTAACCCTAACCCTAACCCTAACCCTAACCCTAACCCTAACCCTAACCCTAACCCTAACCCTAACCCTAACCCTAACCCTAACCCTAACCCTAACCCTAACCCTAACCCTAACCCTAACCCTAACCCTAACCCTAACCCTAACCCTAACCCTAACCCTAACCCTAACCCTAACCCTAACCCTAACCCTAACCCTAACCCTAACCCTAACCCTAACCCTAACCCTAACCCTAACCCTAACCCTAACCCTAACCCTAACCCTAACCCTAACCCTAACCCTAACCCTAACCCTAACCCTAACCCTAACCCTAACCCTAACCCTAACCCTAACCCTAACCCTAACCCTAACCCTAACCCTAACCCTAACCCTAACCCTAACCCTAACCCTAACCCTAACCCTAACCCTAACCCTAACCCTAACCCTAACCCTAACCCTAACCCTAACCCTAACCCTAACCCTAACCCTAACCCTAACCCTAACCCTAACCCTAACCCTAACCCTAACCCTAACCCTAACCCTAACCCTAACCCTAACCCTAACCCTAACCCTAACCCTAACCCTAACCCTAACCCTAACCCTAACCCTAACCCTAACCCTAACCCTAACCCTAACCCTAACCCTAACCCTAACCCTAACCCTAACCCTAACCCTAACCCTAACCCTAACCCTAACCCTAACCCTAACCCTAACCCTAACCCTAACCCTAACCCTAACCCTAACCCTAACCCTAACCCTAACCCTAACCCTAACCCTAACCCTAACCCTAACCCTAACCCTAACCCTAACCCTAACCCTAACCCTAACCCTAACCCTAACCCTAACCCTAACCCTAACCCTAACCCTAACCCTAACCCTAACCCTAACCCTAACCCTAACCCTAACCCTAACCCTAACCCTAACCCTAACCCTAACCCTAACCCTAACCCTAACCCTAACCCTAACCCTAACCCTAACCCTAACCCTAACCCTAACCCTAACCCTAACCCTAACCCTAACCCTAACCCTAACCCTAACCCTAACCCTAACCCTAACCCTAAC